>NW_022631155.1:1582113-1624374 GCF_010015895.1 Lontra canadensis | reverse complement strand
GGTGGGGGCCGGCGCGGGCGGCGGCGGCGGCGGCGGCGGTGGCGGGGCCCGGACCGCTTTGTTCGCCGCCGCTGCCGCCGCCCGCGCCGGCCGCGCGCGGATCAGCCATTTTAGCGAGCGGGGCTCGGAGGCTCGGCGGGCGCCACCGTCGCCGCTGCCGCTGCCGGCCGGGCTCCGCTCCCTCGGCGCGCCACTGCCACCGCCGCCCCCGGCCCCGCGCGCCCCCCGAGGGTGGCAGCGGGGGATTTCAGGGGCAGTTTCTTTCATCAGGAAGCTTTTGACAAAATGGAAGGTGAATTATGGGTGTCCGGGTGACCCAGCACGGGGCCCGGCCCGGCTGCCCACTGCCAGCCCCGGGCTCCCCTGCGCCCCGTCCCGCCCCACCCGCGCAGCTACTGCGGGGCCCTAACGCAGCCCCTCAGTTGGCCCCTGCGAAGGGGAGCGCTTTAGTTTTACATGATGACCTTGGGTGTGGGAAAAGGAAAAGATGGCGGGAAGCTGGGGGGTGGGACAGGGACGATGACACGCCACAGCTGCATTTTTATTTGGAAACTTTGTAGAAAGTATTCCTGGCTGGACGTGCGTTCCGCTTTACAGATGAGCAAGACTAGCCTTTTTGGCATCCCCTCCCCCTTCAGATAATGACAAACTGACAGATTCGAACTCATAGTACAGGGATAGCTGCTCACTTGCCAGATCACCTTTCTCGCAAAAGCCATTTTTAGAAGCCGGGATGCATCAACAATAGTGAAATTTGAAATGTTGCCTATTTGCAGTTCTCCTGCTTTGATCTTGTGTTTAGCAGCAGTGACAGGATTTTTGAGTCTGTAACGGAGCAGTTAAACAGTTGACAGCTAGCCTTAAGTCATGGGTCTCAAGCTTCTGTCATCCGCCTGCACCCCTACAAATGTGTCCTCCTTGCGCCCTTTCCACTCTCTGGTTGTACTTTCCAAAACGTAGTAGCTCTGAATCGGAATGTAGCGCTGAGCCACCCCAGTTGGGTCGGTTCCATTTGGAGAACTTGATCGCTCTCACTCTCCGAGAAGTAACTAGCAAACCAGCGCGCTTCATGCTGGTCAAAAGTTAAATGACAAGCAACAGTGAAGCTGATTTCCTCCCCACTCTGTCTTCGGCTGCCAGTGGCATCAGGCATGGCGTGTGTGGGGAGGTGTGCTGCTTCCGAATGGTGACCTTAATTTGGATGTTGTCCTGCCTTTAGTGTATCTTGAAGGTCTGTTCTAGTCATTGTATTTGTTTTCTTTGTCTCTCTCCCTTCATCCATCACAGTCAGGATGGCTAAAGGTGATCCCAAGAAACCAAAGGGCAAGATGTCTGCTTATGCCTTCTTTGTGCAGACATGCAGAGAGGAACACAAGAAGAAAAACCCAGAAGTCCCTGTCAATTTTGCAGAATTTTCCAAGAAGTGCTCTGAGAGGTGGAAGGTACTTCTCTTTCGTGTCCTTCAAGCCAGCCTTGCTTGGAGTTCACACATGGGGCTCCTCACCTTCTGAGGAGCCCCAGGTGGCTCTTCTCTCGCTCCTGGGGTCCTCTTGCCTGCCTTTAGAATTGTGTGTGTGCTTTTATTTTTTTTTTCTTTTTTAAAGCTGGACAAGGGTTTAAGTCCTGCTCACTGCACTGAGGAACCTAACAGGTCCTGTTCTTTGCAGACTATGTCTGGGAAGGAGAAATCTAAATTCGATGAAATGGCAAAGGCAGACAAAGTGCGCTACGACCGGGAGATGAAGGATTATGGACCAGCTAAGGGAGGCAAGAAGAAGAAGGACCCTAATGCCCCCAAAAGGCCACCGTAAGTGACTGTAGGGTTCAGGGTAACAGTTAAGAGCTTTCCTTCTACTCAAAGGGTTTTTAAGAGGACATGTTGCCTAAAGGTGTTAAGATAACCCTGCCACGCCTTCTGTACTTGGAGCTTTAAGGTGCTGTGCCAGGGAAGTGCGATGTTAAGGCTGAGGTAACTGGTGAGCCGTGTGCTTGCAGCGGTTGCTTGCGGCCTTTCTGTTGGGAGGGACGCACCAGAGTTCTGACTGTCAGGGTCCTTAGGTATGTTTTCTTCCGCTTCTCCGGTAACTGAGAGACTGAGAAAATACAGTGTATTTCTGGAGCATCTTAAACACAACTTAGAACCTACAACTTCGTAACATTGTGTACGGTATCATACATTTCTCCACTTACGGAGCGGTCCTAGTGGTAGGAAGTAAGTAGGTGAGGAACAAGGATTTTGGCTTAAGCTCCTAGTTTAGGCTCGCCTCTAATTTATACAGTTCTCTCCCCGAAGGTCTGGATTCTTCCTGTTCTGTTCCGAATTCCGCCCCAAGATCAAATCCACAAACCCTGGTATCTCCATTGGAGACGTGGCAAAGAAGCTGGGCGAGATGTGGAATAACTTAAGTGACGCTGAGAAGCAACCTTACAACAATAAGGCAGCGAAGCTGAAGGAGAAGTACGAGAAGGTGAGACGGGCCCGGGTGTGCCCAGGCTACCCCAGGCTACACCCTGGGTATGGGCTGGGGGTGTGCTGCTTTGCTGAGCTGAGGAGTGAGCCTAGCGTGCCAGGGCCCATCTTCCAGCAAGGTCGGCCGCAACTGCTGCTGTTCAGGCTTCTCTGTAGAATTTTGTCTTTGGGACAGTCGCAGGCAGGCTTAAAAATTTGCTAACGTGTGGGATGCCCTGGGCAGAGCGTTTGATAGTCCTGTTAAACACCCCTCAACGTTGAAATTCCAGCGGCCAAGAACCAGATTTGTGTGTATCTGGAAACAAATACTTCAGATAGCAGCCCCATCTTACTCAGTTGTTTTCAGTTCTGAGGTGGGGACAGCATGTTTCTAGCCTTTGCTAAAACAGCTGCAGGAGAGCTTGTCTGTTCATGTGGAATGTGTCCCCATTCCTTCCAGGATGTCGCCGACTATAAGTCTAAAGGAAAGTTTGATGGCGCGAAGGGTCCCGCCAAAGTTGCCCGGAAAAAGGTGGAAGAGGAAGATGAAGAAGATGAGGAGGAGGAAGAGGAGGAGGAGGAGGAGGAGGAGGATGAATAAAAGAAACTGTTGATCTGTCTCCTTGTGAATACCTTAGAGTAGGGAGCGCCGTCATTGACATTGACACCCCTCTTATTGGAGGGCGTGTCTGTTGCCCTCGTTAGGTTTAATCACACAATTGGGTCATGGTCATATTGTAGTTTCTCAAAGTGCTCTAGAAATTGTCAGTGGTTTACATGAAGTGGCCATGGGTGTCCAGAGCACCCTGAAACTGTATCAAAGTTGTACATATTTCCAAACATTTTTAAAATGAAAAGGCTCTCGTGTTCTCCTCACTCTGTGCACTTTGCTGTTGGTGTGACAAGGCATTTAAAGATGTTCCTGGCGTTTTCTTTTTTTGATTTGTAAGGTGGTGTTAACTATATGGTTATTGGCTAGAAATCCTGAGTTATCAACTGTACATATCTATAGTTTGTAAAAAAGAACAAAACAACCGAGACAAACTCTTGATGCTCCTTGCTTGGCGTTGAGGCTGTGGGGAAGATGCCTTTTGGAGGGGCTGTAGCTCAGGGCGTGCACTGTGAGGCTGGACCTGTGGACACTGCAGTGGGCATCCATTTAGCTTCAGGTTGTCTTGTTTCTGTATATAGTGACCTAGCATTCTGCTGCCATTCGTAGCTGTGGAGAAGGGGGGGGTCAGCTGGCATGAGAAGTGTTTGGATCCTTTTTAGTTCAGTGCGGTAGTTTTAAACTGTTTGTTTTTAAACAAACTGTGGAACTCTTCATTGTCAGCAAAGCGAAAGAGCCACTGCATCAATGAAAGTTCAAGAACCTTCTGTACTAAACACGATTTGCAACGTTCTGTTATTTTTTTGTATGTTTAGAATGCTGAAATGTTTTTGAAGTTAAATAAACAGTATTACATTTTTAAAACTGTTCTCTATTATAACAGTCTAAATTTCTGAGTCACAGCAGTCGTAGCTAACAACCCACTCCATTGTATTTGGCGAGTAGCCTCCCTGCACATCTGGTATCTTCTATCAATGTGGCCAGCTTGCTTAGGATACAGCGGAAGAGGCAACTCGAAGGTGCTGCGTGATTTTGTTTGTGTCTGGGTGGCATTAGGATGGAGTCAACTGCTGAATGGACAAGCCAGGATAACTGGACCCAGGCAAGGAGGTGCAGAGATGGGGGCGGTTAGGATTGAGGCTGACTACTATGTAGGTTTATTTTTTTTATTTTTTGCCTCCTGCAACCACCCGCCCTCCCCACCAATGCCAAGGGGCCAGATTCACTGCGAAACAGCAAAAATGTCTTAAGGGTATGGTATATCAAACCTTCAGGCTTGCTTTTTCCCTTTTTGTTGCCTCTGCCCCAGGTACATGTAGCAGAGGTGTCTTGAGCTGCCGCTTCTGTCTTCTGAACCCCAGTGAGGGGAAGGGTGGTGGGGTCGAGAACAGTTACCGTTTGCTTTCCTACTGCTTCAAGAAACCAGACACCCCAAGGACCATGACCGGGGTTCCTGTTGTGGCTGCATCTTGGGCCACCTGTACAGCAGGCAGTCTGATGGGGATCGGTTGTCTCTAAGCATTACATGCGTCCTCTGAAAAGTAGTATGGCCTGCCCGCAATTTGAGCTCATCGATTGCAAACATAGGTTGGTGGTTCAATGTTGTTGAACTGGAATAAGTTTGGTTTGTGTTTCAGTGGTTATTTCACGTTGGTGGATGATGTCCCATTTTGTCCCAATTGGGGAAGGGGGTGATGTGATGGCCACAGCAGCACATGGTGGCATTAAAAATCCTTGTGAGGGGTGATCATCTTATCCATCGGCAGTAAGGAAGAGCACTGTATTGTGGGCTGGTGTCCCCACTGCCCGGCATTATACTCTGCCATGTGTGTTTGAGGCTGTGAAGCCCTCGGACATGTTTTAGTTTCCTCACTCAGGAGAACACAGTTTTTTTTTTTTTTTCTTAAAATTCACTATTTGCAAAATTGCATGTCTGCAGGCTTGTGTCCTCCCCACCCTGTCAGGTCCTAGATGGGTATGTCACGGTCATGGTCACTGGCCCAGTCTCTAATCGGTATTCGTAGTCATTCCTTTTCACATCAGAACTGTTTGTCCTGTGTTTTTCAAGCTCTTCTACAAAACGACCACTAATTTGAAAACCTCGGTCCTGAGGTTTGCCCCTCTGCTTCAGCCATACCCTTGTCCCTTTCCTCCTGCCCAGCATGCGATGTGGCAGGCTAAGACTAGGGAACTGGTCAGCCTCATCGAATCTGGAAGAGAAGCTCAACTTGGTGTCTATGGTTGTAACACTTTCGTGCCTGCTTTTTTGTGCTAAACCAGTGGGGGAGCTGCTTACGTGATCTTTGACTACGGGGACAGAGTTCTAAAGAAATTCCAGTTAAGGCTGCTTGGCCCCACATTTTCACCCCAGCACAAGACTGCTCCTTTTAATGGAAGGATGCTCTGTAGCTTCTCTGAGACGTTACAAGTGGCATGGTGTCACCACCTAAGTCTTCGGCTCAACTTGATTACTGGGCCCGGAATATGTGATCTCGTAATGCCAACCCGTTCCTTTTTTAAAATCAAAAGGACAGTACCTGCTTTCTCTAACCACCTCTCTCCCAACCCTCTCACCCCATTTTTGAATGGAGTTTTATCCTTTGGAAAGAACAAGGCTGTGATGTAGCAATTATTATCTGTGTCTCCTGTGTGTCTGTTCTTGTCACAAATGTACTTGGGGCATTGGATGCATTCATTTTCTGTAATAAAATTTCTTAATCAGTCTTCCCAAAAAGTAATCAGTGGGATGTCTGCAATCTGTTTGAGATACTGAACCTCTGTGTTTTGGGTTGATTATAATCAAGGTTCTGGAAGCACAAGCTTTGCTGTAGCCACAGGTCTGAACTGTTTAGTGGAGGGATCCTGTCAAAAGGGGCAAGTGTGAAGGATTCCAAAGCCCCCAGATGAACCCTTCAGCCAGAGGGGTAGTGGGGGAGTCGGCCCTGGAGCCCTATGCCAGGGCAAATCTGCAATGTGCAGGATGCTCCTGAGCTGCTTGGCTGAGTGGCGGGGTGCTTATAAGCCGCCAGGCCTGCCAGCCAGGGCCTCCTGAGGCTGGGGGTCAGGGCCTCACTGGCTGACAGAGCCGGGCCCCACAAGGCACTTTAGATGAGAGCTGTGGGGGCCACTTCCTCTTCTTTGGACCCTGGCTTAGTTTCCCGTGGACCCAGGGCTCCTTGGGACGGAATGGCTGGCCCCAGGCTTCTCTTCTTGCTTCAACCAGAGCATCCCCTCACTCTGTTTTTGATCTTGAGCCTCCTCCTGAGATTTTAGCTTAAAAAAGAAATGGGGAGGGGCTCCTAGGTGGCTCAGTGGGTTAAGCCTCTGCCTTGGGCTCAGGTCATGATCTCAAGGCCCAGGGATCGAGCCCCACTCCCCTCTCTGCCTGCCCCTCTGCCTACTTGTGATCTCTCTCTGTCAAATAAATAAAATCTTAAAAAAAAAAAAGAAACTGGGATACAATATCAATAAACTAAAAAAAAGCCCCTACACTAATAGTTACATAAAAAGTATTTGATAAAATCCAACACCCTTTCATGCTTTAACACACACACACACACACACACACCAAACCAAAATACTCAGACAACTGGGAATAGATGGAAACTTGCTCAGCCTGATAAAGAGCACTTAGGAAAACCCACATCTAATACACTCAGTGGAAGACTGAAAGCTTCCCCCCACCAAGTTCAGAAACAAGACAAGGGATACCCAGTTGTGCCACTGGTATTTATCGTTGTACTAAAAGTTCTAGCTGGGTCAATTGGGCAAGAAAAAAACAAACACATCCAGACTGAATATGAAGGACTAAAGCTATGTCTTCTCAGATGACATGATCTTCTTCTGTTGGTTAATCCTAAGGGATTTCCATATAAAAGAGAAGAAATAAATGAGTGAGTAAAATGGCAGGATACAAGGTCAGTATACAAAAATGTGTTGTATTTCTATACATTAGCAACGAACAATTTGAAAACAAAATTCAACAATTCCATTTACAATAGCATCAAAATAAAATAGTAATAAGTTTAACAAAAGAAGGACAAAATCTGTATGGGGAAAAATATGACAAATTGTTGAAAGACATTAAAAACCTAAATAAATGGAAAAGCATCCTGTGTTCATGAGTTGGAAGATAAGATTGATCACATAGCAATACTCCCAGAACTGGTCTATAAATTCATTGTAATTGCAATCAGAATCTCAGCTAGCTTCTTTGTAGAAATTGACAAAATGATTGTAAATTTTGTACAGAGACTCAAGGAACCCAGAATAGCTAGAACAATCTCGGGAAAGAAGAACAAAGGTGGAGGATTCAGAATTCTTGATTTCAAAACTTACTACAAAGCTATAGTCATCAACACATTGTGGTATTGGCATAAGCTCATTATCTCTGCCTAGATCAGTTTTTCACCACAACCTGCCATCTGGAACTCTACCCAAGGTGTCTCTACTCACTCTCCATAGTCAGTTCCCAAATCCTGCCAAGTGTACTTCCTCAAATATCTTGGATCTACCCCTCCCCTCGTTCATGCTGTCCATTGCAAGTAAATATCTGTCTTCAAATTATCCTATTAACCTCTTTGTGCTAGGCTAGAACTTGGGTTTTCAGGGTTTTGCTCATCAATATCCCTCCAAAAAATTCTCCAATTCAGACACCATGGTTAGATTTATCTGCTAAGTGTCATCAGAGCTGGAGTTAGAGCCTAGGGACATGCTGTAGCTCAGGTCCTCACTATCTTTTTTTTTTTTTTTTTCTGGGCAAATAGGATAGCTTCCCAAATGATTGTCTTTTTTTCTCTCTTGCCTCTACTCCATCCCCAGACCTAGTATAGCTATAGACACATCGTTGGTGCTCAATATGCATTCACTGAATAAATAAATGGATGAATGAATGAATGAATGAATGAATGAATGAATAGGGACAGATCAGGGGAAAGTTCAACTTGGGTAGAACTTGTAGGCCATCTTTAGAATTCTGAACTTTCTTAAGGTCAAGGCAGGCACTTAAGAATTTTCATCTCTTTGTGTTTCCGGAGTAGTAGATGGTGATATGCTCAGATGTGTTTTGTAGTAAAATTACACTGGCATCTGTGAGAAGAATAGAAGACACCGGGAGGGGCAAGAGTGGAACTAGTGTTAGGGTAAGTCAGCTGTTACAAAGAGCAACCCTCATTTCTCTCTCTCTCTCTCTCTCTTTTTTTAGAGGGGGAGAGTATGAGAGTGAGAGAGAGTGGGGAGGGGAGGGGAGGGGCAGAGAGCAACCCTCAATTAACACAATTCTTAATATTATGACTTAACACAATAAAAGGTTTACATCTCACTGGCATTACAGTTCCAATCAGATACTTGGCTGACAGCCTTCCAAACCGTGACTCAGGGATCCCGGCTCCTTCCATTCATGGTGCCACCATTTTCAAGCCATGACCTTTATGTCACTGAAGAATAGGCTTTACGATAAGGCCTGGAAGTGGCATTCCATCCTTGTCACCCACATTCCATGGTTTCCAACTGAACTGCAAGGGCAGCTGGGAGATGTAGTCATTCTGTGTGCCCAGGGAGAAAATGAAATGGATTTATGGACACACAGCATGGCTCTACCATCGGGGAAGATGGGATAGGGGGTGGTTGTGGGAGTCTATCTAGGTGTGATGTGGAAGGCTTGTCCAAAAGTGGTGGTAATGGGGGTAGATAAAAGAGTTGGATTCAGGAGAGATTTAGGATTGCTGGGACTTGCTAGAGGATTGGATGTGGGGGGCATGAGGAAGAAGGAGGCGCTGAGAATGAGTCTATTATTTTCTCACTTGGGACATTGGAAGGGTAGCAGAGTTTTTCAGTAAGATAGAGCCCCTGAAGAGAAGCAGGTTTGAGAGGGAATCACCTCAAGGCTTAGCAGTGTTCAGAAGGGATAACAGGTCTGATCTCACATTTCCCCGCAAGGGAAAGTTTGTAACTTGGAATCACAGACCATTCATGCTTTCAGCCTGTCTTTCCATTTTGGGACTAGTCTGGAATTTGCATTTCTCAGACTTTTTTTTTTTTTTTTATCAGTTTCCCTCCAGGGAATTCTCCAGCAGACACCCTGGTAGGATCTGTCTGCTATAGTATGATCTTACCAGAGTGTCAGAGCTAGAAATTTCCCTGGAGGGAAACTAAATCCCTTGGGCTAGAAGGGGGCTTCCCCCATTCCACACTCACACTTCGAAATCTGTTTCTAAACTGGGAGCATTTGAGGAAAAGCTCAAAGAACCTTCCTGTTGTTGGCTTCAGGCCACAGTTGGTTTTTTCAATCCACAGAGGAATTTGAGATGCACATTTTCCTGGGCTGTGTATTTTGTTCCAGGCCTGTGGTGGGTTTTTGTTTTAAAAGTCTTTTGGAAGCATGTCAGCGGTGATACTGTGGGAATGTTGATTGCAACATTTGACAGTTCTCATTGCAAGATGTGTAGAACATATGATGCTTTTGTCCTCTGTCCAAACCCTCAGTGGTTTACATGAAAAAGGGCTGATATTTTAGCAATGAAACATTAGCAGAAGGCTGAAATATGTCACTTAAAAATATTGGGCTAGCCATGATGTTTTTAATCCTCTTGTGCTGGAACCGCTTTTAACTTCTATATCAAGAAACCCTCTTCTGTGTATATTTAATTTATGAAATAAAAGTAGCTGATCGAGTAGCATAACCCCCCAGGTTTCTACCTAGATTTAGATATTGGAGACCATCCTAAGGCTAAGAGGCCACATGGGATTGCAGTGGGAACATCAGATACCTAGCCCAGTGCCTGGAATGCAGGCAGAGCACAAATAGGAATTCCCCTCTGGGGTGCTGCTCAGCCCCCTCCCCACTCCAGGAACAAGAAGTTCTGGGTTCTAGAGAGGCTAAGTGACTTCTCTTAGGTTACACAGGAAGTCGGCGGTGGATTCAAATGGATGTCTGCTGACTCCAAGCATCTGTGTGATTACCCACCCTGCACGCGGAGAATGCGCCCCAAGAATCCCAGGAGAAGCTGAGGATCTGGAAATCTCGGCTGAGTTAAGGTTGCTGCAGCGTTCAGTAAAGGAGCAATTGAAATCCAGTAAGTGTGCTGGTACAGGTCCGCAGGGGGCTCCTAGGGAGTAAGGAGGAGGAGCAATGTTTGCAGTGCCCAATTAGGGAAGTCTTCCTGGAGGAGGGGATGCTTGAGCTCTTTGTTAAAGTAGACCTAGCTAAAGGAGGAGGGATGGGAAGAGGGAATGGCGTGTGCACTCGCGCGCGTGTACACACACACACACACGCCCAGAAAAAAGCAGCGCATAGTGTGGACTGGGAAATTGCAAGCAGTTTGTTTGAATGAGAGGTACATTAGTTATGTATTGCTCCACAAGAAGTCACCCCAGACTTTAGTGGCTTAAAATATAACAGCATTTATGATCTCACGGCTCTTTGTGTCAGGAATCCAGACCACTTAGCTAGATCCTCTAGTGCAAGGTCTTGGCTACAGTAGCCGTCACCTCGAGTCTGGTCTGGTCATTCATTCAGGCTGAGCAGGCGGGAAGAGCCAAGGAGAGATGCGGGGCTTGATCCCAGGACTCTGGGATCATGACCTGAGTCGAAGGCAGAGGCTTTAACCCACTGAGCCACCCAGGCGCCCCTAGTGCATTCATTTTAACTGTGTTTCATTGTGTGCATATACATATACACACACACACATATATGCTATAGATTATTTATGTTCTCCCATGGATGGGTATTTGCATGTCCTGGGGCTGAAAATAGGGGTTTGGGGTAGAAATGGGAATGATCGCTAATGGGTTTTAGGGGAGGGGTAATTAAACTGTTCAAAAATGAGATAGTGCTGATGGTTGCACAACCCTGTATGCTAAAAACCATCAAACTTGCACTTCAAATGGCTGAATTATATGACATGCGCATTATATCTCAATGAAGCTGTTACAAAAACTCTATGATGATTAATTTGAAAAGGCGGGGGAGGGGGGAGATTTGCTAGTAAACTAAATTAGCAATATTGGCCAAGAAAAACTAGGAAACTTAGCGACAGAAATAATCACTAACAGATTATAAAGGAAATTAAAATAAAAAGTCAGGTTGGCTAATAAGCATATGAAATCTACTAGGAGTACCTCCACACATCCACCAGAATGGCTAAAATAAAAAAAAGACAACATGGAATGGTGAGGCCATAGAGCAAGGAGGGCTCTCATATGCTGGTAGGTCCGTTGTGAAAAGCTGCTTGGTAGGATTTATTAAAACTAAACATTTGCTAGATTTGAAAGTTGTTAAGAGAGTAGTAGATCCTAAGAGTTCTCACCACAAGGAAAAACGTGTTTCTCCCCATTTTTGGTATCTCTGTGAGATGATGGATGTTAACTAAAGTCACTGTGGTCATCATTTCACAATATATGTAAGTCAAGTCACTATGCTGCACACCTGCAACTTACCCACTGCTGTATGCTGGTTCTATTTAAATAAAACTAGGAAAGATATTAATTGTAAAAACAACCGCAACAACAACAACAACAAAACGAGTCATCGGCAAACTCTACAATGCAGTAATTCCCCTCCATTGAAGTACTAGTGAGTTACACTGTTATAAATACACAAGATGTTCATAACGGCATTATTTGTAACAGCCAGAAACTAGAGACAACAGAGGTACTCATCGACAGAAGGAGAAAATCAATGGTGATATATTCATACCGTGGAATATTGTGCAATAACTAAAGGTAATGAGATCTAGGTATACACAATGACATGGGTGAATCTTGCAGACACAAAAACAGTACATATCGAATGATTCCATGTACATGAGATTCAAAACAGGCAAAACTAATGGATAGTAATAGTGGCTATTCCTGGAAATTGGCTACTGACTGAGAAGGGTCAGAAGGAGATCTTGTGGCAGGGGATGGGGGCAAGGAGGGCAGAAACACTCTGTGTCTTGATGTGAATGGTGGATATATGGGTGCATAGGTATATAAAAATGTATCCAGCTGTACAATTAAGATTATAAGGCTTTATACACTTTACTGTATGTTCATTACTCCTTACTAAAAAAGTTTTTTTAAACAACGGAAAGGCTGTGTTCTGGACTTTGATTTCTGATCATTGAAGACTAGGTAACTTGAACCAACCCTCCCATGGAAAAAAACTGCACAAAACATTTTAAAAGATCATTTTTTTCGGTTTTTGTTTCAAGGTAACAGGTCACTTTAAAATCATCAATGAGGGGCACTTGGGTGGCTCAGTCAGTTGAGCGACAGCTTCTGGCTCGGGTCCCGATCCCAGGGTTCTGGGAGCCATTAGGCTCTCTGCTCAGCAGCAAGTCTAATTCTCCCTCTCCAGAGCTCTGTGATCTTTCTTGCTTTCACTCTCTCTCAAATAAATAAATGAAATCTTTAACAAAAATAAAAATAAAAATGAAATCATCAATGAGCTAACTAGATCGTGAAATAGAATACTGAGCCAAGATCTGGGAGACAGGGGGATCGAGAGAGGTGAGCCTGGCATTTGGAACTGCTTTTGACCTGGGTTGTTTGGGGTTGGCTGACCTAGAAGCAGCAGCTGAGGGCTTAGGACAAAGAGTCAGAATCCAGACTCCACTGAGAGCATATACGGACACTTGATCTATGACAAATGTGTCGCTGTGCTAGGACAAATGTGTACCAGTGCTAAGACAATGAGAGATCCATATGAAAAGATGACATGATAGGCCTGCCTGGGCGGATTGTAGATGTAAGGCTGAAAGGTAAAACAGTAACATGTTTAGAAGATAGATAGTACGAGAGAACGTCTTCCTAAAATAGGGCAGGGAAATATTTTGTGATGAAGACACACAAAACAACCATGAAGCATAGAAGACTGACACATTGCAACAGAATCAAGAACTTCTGCTCATCAAAAGACATCATCATCAAAAGACACGAACAGGCAAATCATTGAGTGGGACCAGATACTTGCAACACATATAAGCACAAAGGGCTTGCATTCACAATATATAAAGAACGCCTACAAATTAATAAGAAAAAGTCAGACAAATGGGCAAAAGGTTTGAACAGTTATTTCACAAAAGAGGATATCTTAATGGCCAATAAACGTGAAAAGGTGCTCCATCTCATTAGTAATAATGAAAAAGAAACTTATAATTGCAGTGAGATACCATCAGACACTCATCAGATTGGCAGGCATGTGACGGCCAGGAGACATAGTCAAAGCAGCGCTGTTGTAATGAGCACAACATGGAAACAACCCAGGGGCACCTGGGTGGCTCAGAGGGCTGAGCACTCTGCCTTCAGTTCAGGTCATGATCCCAGAGTCCTGGGATCGAGCCTCGCATCGGGCTCTCTGCTCAGCAGGGAGCCTGCTTCCCCCTCTCTTTCTCTGCCTGCCTCTCTGCCTACTTGTGATCTCTGTCAAATAAATAAATAAAATCTTAAAAAAAAAAGTGGAAACAACCCCAATTCACCCACCATTTTCAGAGTAGAAACAACCCAAATGTCCATCTACAGTAGAATGGATAATGAACTCGTGATATCTTCATACAGTGGAAATGAATGAACTTCAGATATCCACGGCAATATGGCTGAATCCAGGCTACTTTGTTATGGGAGGGCTTTATTTGGGAGGGCTTCTGGGAGCTTCCAATTTTTTATTTCTTGACTAGGATGGTAACTGCATAGGAATTTCCTTTACCATAAATTTTCAGGTTGTGTATTTAAGGTTTCTTTATTCTTCTGTACATGTGTTATATTTCACCATAAAACAGCAAACCAAAAAAAGAATGGCCTGGCTTGGGCAGGGAAAAAAGGTTTTGTTCTCGTGATATTCTCACACCTGTCCTGTGAGAAAAACTTGGAAAGGACTCTTTCCATTTTGTAAACAGTTTAATTGAGACGTAGTTCACACGCCACACAATTCAACCATTTGAGGTGTACGATTCAATGGATTTCATTGTATTCACAGAGTTGTGCTCACTAGTTGATTTTAGAACATTTTCATCACCTCTGAAAGAAACCCTGTACCCTTTAGCTATTATCCCCCAACCACACCAGCCTCTAGAAACCACTAATTGACTTTCTGTCTCTGTAGGCCTATCCCGGACATTTCATACAAATTGAATCATGTAGTATGTGGTCTCTTATGTCTGGCTTCCCTCACTTAGCATGTTTTCGGGGTGCACTGTGTTGCAGGACTTACTTTGTGTACCAGGTTTTGTGCACATATGCTTTCAATTGCCTTTGGGTCTATACCCAGGAGTGGAACTGTTGGGTCATATGGGAATTCTGTGTTTTACCAAACCGTGTTCCCCGGGGGTGTCACCATTTTATGTGCCCACACACAGTGCCTGAGGGGTCTGATTTCTCCACGCCCTTGCCCAAAGAAAAGCACTTAATTTTCTCTGTCCTTTGATTATAGGCATCCGGGTAGATGGGAAGTGGTCTCTCGTTGTGGTTTTCATTTGCGTTTCTCTAATGACTAGTGACGGTGAACATCTTTTCATGGGCTTATTGGCAACACTTGTTAGCTCCACTCTCCCAAAGAAGAAATGGAGGCCCAGGCTCCTCTTTCCTTCCGGCACATCTCCACCGCCTCCGGGGAAGGTTCTCCCAGCAGATAATGGTGAAAGTCAGCCCCAGTTCTTAGGAGCTTGCCCTGGCCCTACTCTGGGGCCTTCCATTCGTCTGGCTCGGTTTCTATTGCTGCCACCAAACCCCTGAAATCTTACTGGGTCCTCTCGTGTCACCTTATACCACCTGTCCTCTGCCTGTTCCACTTAAGGACTTCGTGATGCCCAGGACTTCCTACAGAGGGGGCTCTTGGCTTTACCCACAATGGGTACTCAGGCCTCCTGGCTTAGAGAACAGGTGGATCCCAGGAAGACAGGCTTGGCAGGGCCAGAGCATCCAGTCCAAACCCTTATCCCTCAGAGAGGGAGGCTGATGTTCCGAGGGGGTGGAGCCGTGGGCGGGGCAGAATCCTGCGGGCTTTGCACGAGGCGAGGCGGGGAAAATAGAACATCCTCCCCTTTTCGCTCTTCTTGATCTTCGCAGGCAAAGGAGCTAACAGGGAGGACCGTCTGGAAGGAGAAGAGCCGGCTCCCGCAGGCTGTGGCTTAGCAAAGAGCACAGCTAGAGCTTCTTGTTGATGGATAAACAGGGCGCGGCAGCCAGAAGCTGGATTTGACCCGCACCAGCACGGGGCGGGTGTCGGGATCTGGTGGAGCAAGGTCTTCTGCCCTGGTGACAGGTTAACCACAGTCACTTGAGAAAAGTAAAGATAAATGGATTTCTCCTCCGAACACTTTGACCTCTGCAAACCAGGTGCAAAGTATGCTTAGCCTCGGTGGGGCTAAGGGGGAGGGAGGAAGTAATAGTCTTTTCTTTTTTCGGTTTTACAAGCTTCGACCTTCAGCCGGTTCACTTGTTTCCTTAAACCCGTGGTCTCACTGCGGCCCGTGGGAGTGGAAAGCCGGCGTCTGCTGGAACCGTCCCCTTTCGTCAGTAATGTTGTTCGTGTTGTCTTTGGAGGACCGGACTGTTGCAGCTAAGCTCCAGGCTTCAGTTCAGAGACTGACGAAGGTCATCTCTCCTTCTAGAATGTCAGTGCAGTAGAAGGGCGGGTGGTGTTGAGGAAGTGCCCCGGGCTGGGACACAGACGCCCGGATTCCACCCTCAGCTTCTGCCCTAACTCACTATGTCCCTATGTCACTGTGTCAGTCTTTTCTGAGCCTCAGTTTCCCTCGTTGATAAAATGGACTTAAGAACAACTCTATCATACCTTCCTCACTGGAGTCATATGAAGATCAAATCAGATCATGCATCTTGACATGCTTCTTTTTTTTAGTTTTTAAAATGTATTTGTCAAAGAGAGAGAGGACAAGCCGGGGGAGGGAGGGAGTGGCAAGCACAGGGAGAAGCAGGGACTAGATCCCAGGAACCTGGGATCATGACCTGAGCCAAAGGCAGACTCTTAACTGACTGAGCCATGCAGGCGCCCCATCTTGACGTGCTTCTTAAATCTGAAATGGACAAATAGCCAGTTAATATCCTTCCTATAAAAGATCTATGAAGAGTGATAGGCAAAAGACAAATTGCACAATTACAAAATGATGAAAAGACAGTCCACAAAAATAGAGAATGCAAATAATCATTAAATATATAAAAACTTCAACCTAATAAAAAAATACAAAATGAAACAAAAAGTTATTTTCACTTAATGGGGTGACAAAAGAAGGAGAGAGTACATTAAGACAGCGTGTCTGGAGGGCAATTCAACAACACACTGAAAATTTTTGAAAAGTGCCTGTACTTTATTCTCAGGGTGTACCCTAAGAAACCAGCTGACAAAAATGCAAAAATGTAAGTGCATCCCATCATCTTCTTTTTAAAATGTGTTTAGAATAATTTGGATTGTGATTTTTTAAAAAATATTTTATTTATTTGACAGAGAGAGAGAGAGATCGAGAGATCACAAGTAGGCAGGGAGGCAGGCAGAAAGAGAGGGAGAAGCAGGCTCCCCGCTGAGCAGAGAGCCTGATGTGGGGCTCGATCCCAGGGCCCTGGGATCATGACCGGAGCCAAAGGCAGGGGTTTTAACCCATTGAGCCACCCAGGCGCCCCCGGATCGTGATTTTTTATTAAAAACAGACTTCCATAGCACTTTACAAAATATAGCCAACTCAAAAACATGTCTATTAAGGTAAAAAACATTTTCTTCCTCAATTCTCCGCTCACTCCTTACCCAAGTCAAAAATTTCACACAATGGACAGATTTTCCATTCGTGTTCCTTTACTGCAGAATCTAGAAATACCCAAATTACATATTAAATATAGTTAAATACCAGAAACTGACACCCTATTAGGAAGTGTGTGCATTTGCACGGTGTCCTACAAGTGTAAAACCCACATATCTTTTTTTATATATTTTTTTAAAGATTTTATTTATTTATTGGACAGAGAGAGATCACAAGTATGTAGAGAGGCAGGCAAGGGGTGGGAGGAAGCAGCCTCCCTGATGAGCAGAGAGCCTGATGCAGGGCTCCATCCCAGGGCCCTGAGATCATGACCTGAGCTGAGGGCAGAGGCTTAACCCACTGAGCCACCCAGGCGCCCCAAAATCTACACATCTTTAAACTTAGCACATCTACCTGATTTTTATATTGCTTTTATACTTTTTATACATATGGAATATTGAATATTTCACAATAATTTTTAAGCAAAAATAAATTATAAATGGAAAATTATTAGATGAGGATGATTATCATGGCCTTGCTTAATAATGGAAAAAAATTAGAAGACTTTTTGCCTGGTATGTTGTTTTAATAAGGCCGCCAATGAACTATACCTCCCTATGACCACCGTCCTTTGCAATGTAACATTGCTGCTCCTTCCCTCAAGAGGTAGGGTGAATTTTCCCACCCTACCTCTTTGACTCCGGGCTGGACTTGTCACTTGCTTTGGCCAGTGCAGTGCGTTGTAAGTGATACTGGGTGACTTCTAAGGCTGGGCCTTAAGAAATCTTGATGTTTCCATTTTCTTCCCCTTGGAATCCTCAGACCTGTGCCACTCTCCGGTCCTGGAGGGTGAGTTGGGTGCAGATGTGGGCAGTAAAGGGTTAACCTAGCACACTGCAGAGGCACACTCCGAAGAAAAGACTAGCCCTCTTCTGGCTCCTGAGAGACAACCTGTGAGCCCTTGGACTTTCCTGCCTGAGCGTGTTTCTGTGTGCCTCAGTCTTCGGGCCAGGCTCTACCAGTTTGACCTCTGGGGGAGCTGGAGTCTGAGTAGCTAAGGCCAGTTACGTGGGTGCTACATGTCTCCCGCCTGACCAGCAATACAAAAGACCCCGGACACTAAGACTCAGCACCCTTCCCTGGTTGGTAATATTTTGCACGTGTTGTCACACACGTTGCTGGGAGAGTAAAGCATGTCCCAAGGAGATTCCACTAGGAGGAGTAACCTGGAAGCTTGTGACTGGTTTCTGTCAGACTTTGTCCCACATGCCTTTTCCCTTTGCTGAATCTGATTAGCATCCTTTCCCCATCATAAACCATCACTGTTAATACAGCAGCTTTTCTGAGTCCTGTGAGTCTTTCTAGTGAGTCATCAAACCTAAGGGTAGTCTTGGGAGAGCCCTGACACAGAGGCTTCATGGAGAAGTGAAGAGCCGATCGCCCGCACGAATTGGCAAACACCTGAGTGAGAACATCTGGGGCCTTGGAGGCCCAGTCCAGCTGTTGGATGTCTGCAGCTGCATGAGTGGGCCCAGGAGAGCCCGGCAGACATAGTAAAGAATCAAAAATAGTCAACTGGTTAAAGAAATGATCATATATCCCTACATTGAAATACTAAATGTTCTTTAAAAATGCTGCTATGGATTCCAGGTACATTAAATGGAACTGTGCTCACGATATATTTCAAGTAATGAAATATTACAAATAAATATGTATAATACAATCCTATTTTGAAAAAAATTAATACATATGTATTTATATATAAATGTATAATTAGATGCTTCCAATTATGGAAAGAATAAATCACAAGAACAAAAGGCTCAGCATAGAGACTCTAGCCAGTGGTCTTGTAATAGCATCTCATCGTGACAGATGGCAGCTACGCTTGTGGTGAGCAGAGCAGAACGTATAAACTTGTTGAATCACTATGTTGTACACCTAAAGCCAGTGTAATGTTGTATGTCAACTGTACTCAAATTAAAAATATATTTTAAGTGTATAATTAGAATGAGCCACATGCAATAGCTCAACCATTTTTGACCTACCGAAGCAACAACTTCCTAGGACTCAACTAATGTATATTGATAGGTCTTGGTCAAGGCTGAAGGGTCCCACAGCAAAATATTAACTGTGGTTCTGTTTGGCTGCTGAGTAATGGGCATACATTCCTTTCTGGTCATCCTTATTTTCTAACCCTTGTACAATAAACATATATTTCTTATTGTGGTCTTAAGGATCAACAAAAGGAAACTCTTTCTCCCTTTTATAAACATGTGAACAATGCTGACTAGAAGAGGAAACTGAGCTGGCTCAGGTCAAGCTCACAGCAGCTCTGGGCAAAGCAAAAGGAGGTTGAGGCTAAGAGCTGAGGCTTCCATGCTGGTGGCTGGCTGCAGAGCTGGGGTCATGCTTGCCCAGAGCTTTGTTAATCATTGCCTCTTGTCCCCACAGGCACTGATGGCTTCAGTCCTTCTCAGGCAAGGGATCAAGGCCAAGTGTGGGAAAAAGGCAGCCCAGGCCCACAGTCTCATATACATGAAGGAGCCCACTACCCAGATGGCTGCATCTCCCTTCGAACTGAAGCATCTCTGGGGACAATGGGGTGGGATCTTAGCTCGGGCAGGAGCCTTGGAGATTACCTGGTGTCATCTTTGTAGGAAGCAGGACTCTCCCCAGTAGGAGCTCCCTCCACCCCAACCCTTCAAAGGTTACCATCCTCGGCCTTTCCAGCCACAGCCCTACAATGGTGGGGGCTCACTACCTTATGGTAGTGACCAATAGGAAATCCATCCTCCCTAAGAATCCCAAATCAACTCAAACTTCCCCCTAGGAAGTGGAAGAGCTAGGGTTGCCCCTGGTCTGTCTGTTCAAACCACTATGTTCTATAGCTGTCTCCATCCCATTGATCGACATCTGGCTTCATTTGACAAGAAATTTGAGATAGCTTAAAATATCCACCATCTAATATAACAGAAATAGAGGAGCAGGCCTAGAGAAAACACGAATAATACTAGAAAATCAAACCAAGGCAAAGACATGTATGAATATGTAGAACATCAGGTCTACCGTTGACAGTAAGGGTTATCATAGGCTCTGAACTGCCAGGCTGCCAAAGTGAAAAGAGAAAGCCAATTATCCTTACAATTCTCATTACCAGTGAGAGGAAACACAGCTGTCAATCAATTCTAATAGCCACTTATAAAGGCCATTTGATGATACTGTCAACTGTTAGCACTTGGCACCTCCCAATTGCCATTAAATCCACTTTTGAATTCTGATGTTGACAATGGGGAAGAAGTATATCTACCTGTGTCTGTGTCTCTACCTGAATTCACATCTCTGTCACTGTCTATATCTGTCCCCTTAACTCTACCTGTATATGTATATCAGTATGTACCTGTTTCTGTGTCTCTATAAGTACCTATAAATGTGTCTCTACCTATACTTCTTAGTGTATCTCACTCTGTACCTGTGTCTGTGTTTCTATCTTACATACCTATGTCTTTATAAATACCAGAATCTGTACCTCTGTCTGTACCTGTATCTGTATTTCTAAGATACTTGTATCTACATCCAATAAATACCTCTATCTGTGTCTCAATCTGCACCTGCATTCATTCATGTCTCTACCTGTACCTGTATCTGAATCTCTATATATACTTGCCTATATGACTTTATTTGTGTCTGAATCTGTGTTTCTCTCTGTCATGTGTTTGCACCTGTATCTTTGTATATATCTGAGCCTGTCTATTTCCCTCCATACCTGTATTTGGGTGTCATAAGGCTTGGTGTCTGGGTCTCTATCTTTACCCGTATCTGTGTCTCTGTAACTGTGTTTGGGTCTCTATCTGTATAGGAATTGGTGTTTCTTACTGTACATATATCCATTTCTCAGTGTGAACCTGTATTGTATCTTTATCTGACCCTGTATCTGTGTGACCATCTCTACCTGTAGCTGGGTCTCTATCTCTAATTGTATTGTGCCTCTGTCACTGTATCTGGGTCTCTACCTGTACTTGTATCTTTGTTTCCATCAATACCTATATCTGGGTTTATCTTTACTCCTGTCTGGACTATAGATGTACTCCTATCTCTGTCTCTAATATATCTGAATCTGTGTTTCTATCTGCACCTGTAACTGTACAGATAGAGATATCTATCTCCCTGTTTCAATCTGCACCTTTATCTGGGTCTTTATAAATACCTGCAAATGTATACTTTTATTTGGCTCTCGCCATTCCAGTATCAGTGTTTCTTTCTCCACTTGCATCTGTGTCTCTATATGCAACAGTATCTGTGTCCCTGTCTGTATCTGTATTTGTTTCCATTTATATCTGTATCTGTGTCTCTATTTGTAATGTAACTTTGTCTCTATCTGTAACTATATTGATTTTTATAAAAATAACTGTGTATTTGAACCAATGTCTTTCTCCTATAAGTAATTGTATCTTGGTCTCTATCTGTAACAGTAAATATATCACTACCTGTACCACTGTCTTTGTTTCAACCTGTACCTGTACCTGTGTCTCAACATATTCCTGCATCTGTGTCTCTATCTGTACCCATGTCTGGATCTCTCTGTGTAAGAGAAGCTGTGTCTTTCATTATCTGTAACTGCATTTGTGTTTGCACATGCATCTGTGTTCTTATGTGAAATTGAATCTCTTTCTTTGTATCTTATCCATGTCTCTATTTGTACCTCAAACTATCATTATCTTTAACTTGTACTTGGTCTCTATCTACGCATGAGTCTATGCCTCTACCTGTACCTGTATCTGGGTTTCTATCTGTACCTGAATCTGAGTCTATGTATGTACCTGTATCTCTATGTGTATCTGTTTCTATATCATACATATATCTGGTTCTCTGGTCATTCATATAGCAGGATTTCTACTTGTACCTGTATCTGTGTATGTGCCTCTAATTGTAGCTGTGTTTCCGTCTCTATAACTACCTATATCTGTGCCTGGAAGTACCTGTACACGTCTCTTTATATCAATGACCATTTCTCTGTTTGTACTTGTGTTTGTGTCTCTATCGGCACTTACATCTGTATCTGTAATTGTATCCGTAACTATGTGTCTATTTGTGCCTGTATCCGTGTTTCTCACCACACTTCAATATGTCTCTATCTGTACTTGTATCTGTTTGTCTATCTGTACCTGTTTCTCTATCAATATAAGTACCAGTCACTGTGTCTATCTGTACCAGTATTAGTGTCTCTACAAGGACCAGTATCTGGTTTTCAGAAGGTATCTGTATGTGGGTCTCTATCAATACCACTATCTGTGTCTCTAATTGTATCTGTAAATGGGTCCCTGTTTGTACCTGTATCTTGTTGTCTGTCTGTTCATTTATCTGCATTTCTTTTTTTAAAAAAGATTTATTTATTTAATTTTAAATTTTTTATTTAATTCAATTTAATTAACATATAGTGTATTATTAGCTTCAGGGGTAGAGTTTAGTGATTCATCAGTTGCATATAACACCTAGTGCTCATTCCATCAAGTGACCTCCTTAATGCCCATCACCCAGTTACCCCACCCGCCCACCCACCTCCCCTCCAACAACCCTCAGTTTGTCCTCTAGAGTTAAAAGTCTTTCTGGTTTGCCTCCTCCTCTGTTTTTATGTTATTTTATTTTTCCTACCCTTCCCCTATGTTCATCTGTTTTGTCTCTTAAATTCCACATATGAATGAAATCATATGGTATTTGTCTTTCTCTGACTGAATGAAATCATATGGTGTTTGTCTTTCTCTGACTGACTTATTTTGCTTAGCATAATATGCTTTAGTTCCATCCACATTGTTTCAAATGACAAGATTTCATTCTTTTGAAGGCTGAGTAATAGTCCATTATAAAAGAGTTATTTATTTATTTATTTATTTATTTATTTATTTATTTATTGTAGAGAGAGAGAGAAAGAGAGCATGAGTGGGAGGGGCAGAGGCGGAGGAGAGAGAATCTCAAGCAGACTCCACGCTGAGTGTGAATCTTGACGCAGACCTCGATTCTCATGACCCTGAGATCACAACCTGAGCCAAAACCAAGAGTCAGATGCTTAACCAACTATACCATCCAGGCACCCCTATCTGCATATCTACACAAACCAGTATTTGTGTCTCTCTATGTACCTGGATCAATGTCTATCTATCTCTCCCTAAACCTGGGATTCTATCTGTTACTATAGCTGGGTCTCTACTGATACTTCATCAATACTAGGTCTGTATATGGATCTGTATCTTTACCTGTATCTGGGTCTCTATCAGCCTGTATCAGTGTCTCCGTCTGTCCTTCTATTTGTATCTCTATCTGCAGATTTGTATCTTTATTTGTATTGTATCTTAATCTGTGTCTTTATCTGTATGCTTTCTGAGTCTGTATCTCTATCTATATCTGGATTTCTGTATCTATACTTTTGTTTCTATCTGTACCTCTGTCTGGGTCTCTGTATATCTCCATGTGTGTCTATATCTATACCTGTTTCTGGTTCTGTCTGTATCTGTATCTGTGTCTCTGTCTGTTCCTGTATTTTTGACTCTGTATGTAGTTTGTATCTTGCCTCTTTATATACCTCTATCTATGTCTCAATCTGAGCCTAAATCTATGCTTTTATCTGTATTGGTATCTGGATCTCATTCTGTACATTTTTTTGTCTCTACCTATCTTTGTTTCTGGGTCATTATCTCTACCTTTATCTGTATCTACATCTGAGACTATATCTGAGCCTATATCTCTATCTGTAAATGTATCTGGATCTTGATCTGTCCCTGTGTTTATCTGTACCTGTATCTGTGTTTTTTCCTTTATCTTTATCTGTAGCTCTATCTTTATCTGTCAGTCTCTTTATTACTGTATTTGTACTTGTTTCTTGTTCTCTGTGTGTATTTGTATCAGTGTCTCTATTCATACATGTGTCTGGTCTCCATTTGAACCTTTATCTGTGTCTCTATCTGTATCTATGTACATATCTCTACTGGTTCCTGAAGCTATGTTTCTATATACAATTCTTTCCAAGACTCTCTTTCTTCGTACCTGTATCTGGTTATGTATCTCTATCTGTTTCTGGGTCTCTATCTTTATCTCTACGTATCTTTACTGGTCTCTTCGTCATCTGTATTGGTGTTTCTGTCTTTATGTATATCAGCGTCTCTCTGCACTTCTATCTTTGTCTCCATCTCCACGTCTATCTGTGTCTCCACCTGTACCTGTATCTGTGTCTATACCAGTATCTTTGTCTATGTCTTTATCTGCATCTGTATCTGTATCTCCATCTGTACCCATTTCTTCATCTCCTTCTCTACCTGTATTTGGTTCTCTGTCTTTATATCTGTATCTTTACAAGTATCTGTATCTTTGTCTCCATCTGAACCTGTATCTGGTTTTCTATAAATATCTTTATGTTTGTCTCTCCATCTACCTATATCTTTGTCTCTATCTGTACACGTATCTATTTTTCTTTCTAACTCTATTAAGTCTCTATTAGTATCCATATCTGTGTTAGTATCTGTACTTCTTTTCTGTGTCTTTACCTCTATGTAGGCATGCATTTATATCTATACATATGCCTGTCTATGTGTTCCTATATCTCAGTGTTTCTCTCTCTCTCTCTCCCCACCCCATATCTGTGTCCCTATATGTACCTGTATCTGTTTGTTTGTCTATCTATGCCCATATCTGTGTCTCTATTTGTCCCTGGGTCTGGTTCTATAGCTGTGTCAAGGGACATTGGAGATGCTTTCAGACTTGCAAGAAGGTTTATAAAATCTGCCTGTTAGCTCTGCTGCTAGATCCACCATTGTTTTGTATTATATTAGTTTCCTGAGACTGCTGTAAGAAATTACCACAAACTGGGTGCCTTAAACTAGTGAAAATTATTGTCCTGATGTTTTGATGGTTAAAATCTGAGGTCAATGTTTTGGCAGAGATAATTCCTTCTGAGAGATGTGATGGAGAATCTCTTCCATGCCTCTCCCCTAGCTTCTGGTGGTTTGCTGGAAATCTTTGGCATTCCTTTGCTAGTAGAATCATTACTCTGATGTCTGCCTTCATTGTCACATGGTGTTCTCCCTGTGTGGGTGGCACTGTGTCCAAGTTTCCCCTTTTCATAAGGTCATCAGTCACATTAAATATAGGGCCCACCCTAATGACCTCATCTTAACTAATGACATCTGAATTGACCCTATTTCCAAATAAGGTCACATTCTGGAGTCTGGTGGTGGGGAATTCATATGAATTTTTTGGGAACACAATTCAATACATAACAATCACTTTTCCTTTCATTTTACTGCTCAGCCCACACCTTTACAAACTCCTGACTCCATCCTTCAGTCTGGCTCTTCCCTGCACTCTCATTTGGGCCTTGGACAGCCAGTTGAGAAGGTCACTGCCATTATTTGGGGGAATGTAACTCCAGAGCAACTCAGAAGACATGGGTTGGATTTCTGCACAGAGTGCTCAGTCATGGGGACCTAGAACCAAAACTCGGGAGTAGAATAAGTCAGGTTGGGTTACATGATGCTGCAGTAACAAATGACCCCAAAATCTCAGTGCTTGACTCAACAAAGATTTATTTCTCACTTAGTCAATACAGAGCTCTCTGGTCTGAGTACTTAATCAGATCATCTTGTTACATAAAAGGAACCTGGCCCGTGATGTATGGTACCACATGCCTAATCCATTTCCAGAAAAAAGAGAAAAGCACACATGAGTGGCACATCAGGGTCCTGGATTACTGTCCTGGGGAACTAGCAATTCTGCAGTTGCCAGGGGCAACTATGCCAGATTGGCACACAGGAGTCTAAGGGTAAATGGGCTTTGTGATAGGCAGTGGTATCTAGAATAGCTGGACTAATTTTCCAGCTGCCTTCATGAGATTGGTGCACTTCCACCCCCAGAAATGAGAAGAGAGAGAGAGAGAAGAAGAAGGAGGAGGAGGAGGAGGAGGAGGAGGAAGGAAAAGGAGAAGAGGAAGAAGAAGCAGAAGGAGAAGAAGGAAAAAGAAGGAGAAGAAGAGGAAGAAGGAGTAAGAGGAGGGAGAAGGAGGAAAGAAAAGGAGGAGGGGGATTGAAGAGAAGGAGATGAAAAGAAAGAGGAGAAAGAAGTGTAAACAAGATGTCTGTGCCTCTGTGCCTCTGGAGGTAAGGGGCATAGACATGTAGCATCACTCCTAGGGTTCAAGAGCAGTGGGGATTATTAACCCCTCTGAGCCACATGGAATGGGCAGGGATGTCATGTAATAATTATGATAGTAATAATAATATTATTGGTTATTACAGGGGAGGTAATACATCACCAGAACCCACGATTTTCCCCTTAGATTTGCAGAACACAAATATTTGTAGTCAGTTCGTCCTGAAGTTTGAGGTTCAGAGTGGGAGTAAGGTACTTAAACGTTCAAATGATTGGTGGTTAGACTGGAAGCCACCAGATTCATTCTTCTGTGGGAGATATCCGTGTAATGATAGGAGCTCTCTGGTCAAAGTATTCCCACCTCACTCTCAGAGCACTTAGAAAATCCAGTTAGTCAGTGCAGGTGTCTCAAAAACCAGTAGAGTTGGCTGATCTTGAAAGATATTTTGCCTCTGGTTGGGGGCAAATCTTGATAAGTTCTCCGAGTTGTGTAGTAGAACTCTGAGAATTTAACCCAGGGTGTCTTATTCATAGCTATAGCTGAATTAGCATTAACACAATTTTACCAACTGTAGTGCTTTTTTGGTTGACACCCTGCTTTGAATGAAATAATAGAGTGTCAAATTTCATGCAGAAAAACGTACAGAAAATGCAAGGAGAAATAGAAACACATTTGTAGTTAAGAAATTTATCTTTCTCAGTACATAGCAAAACAAATGGAAAAAATATAAACATATAAAAGATCAAAACAATATGATAAAATCAATCTGTAGTTACCATCCTCAGCTAGGTTATGCCATGATAAGAAACAACCTCCAAAGTCCAGTGGTTTTCTAAGAGCAAACATATATTTCTTCGTCGCATTGCATGTTGGTTGGGGTAGGCTTTGGCTCGGCTCCATCTGTGCTCTTTATTCCGAAGTCCAAACTGAAGGAGGAACCCCTCTCTAGGGCGTGTTGGCATTGTGACCTCAGATCACTTCCATTCATATTCTCCTGAGCAAAGTCAGTCATATGGCTAAGCGTAATGTCACTGAGGTGGGGCAAGTATATTGCATCCACAGGAGGGCACAAGTCACCTGGTAATGGGCAGGGGCTGTGGTCTTTGTAGGCAGACAGCAGCAAATAGTTGGAAACAGCATTACAATCTATCACAATATCTTATTTATATATGTCATATTTCATACTGTGCAATCATAAAATTCAGCTTGTGAGTACCCCTACATATGCACAAGAGTCGAACATATATTGGGCCATAAAGAAAACCTCCATGTATTCTAAAATGTAGAAATAGAATGTTGCTTTCAGCAGTACCAGACTTAGGTTGTTTCGGTTCAGTTCTCCAACTGAGAACAAATAGAAAAGCTAGAAAGCTGAGGGTTATGGAAAGGGAGATGAGTTGGGGGGATGTGGTAACTGGGTGATGGGCGTTAAGGAGGGCACAGGATGTGATGAGCACTAGGTTATTAAATGTAACTAATGAATCATTGAGCACTACATCAAAAACTGTAAAAAGAAAAAAAAAAAGAAATTTGCATCCTAAAGAAAAAAAAAATAAAGAAAAGCTAGAAAAGTAGTAAGATACCCGCCTGAGAGTATCAGAAAGCTACCACAGCAGAAAGAATTTACAGGACAAAAGTCTGGAAGAGAAGCCCAGAGAGTAGATCCTGGCATTTGGCTTTTTGTCTCTGGGGGAGAAATGTCAATTCTAAAAGCCACAGCTGAGAGGATGGAAATTGTGCAGATTCAGAGTGCTGGGGAGAGGAAATTACAGTCAAGGACCCACTAAAAACAGCCTTGGTAGCTCCTTCCCATCCCCCAGGTTTTGAGCTGGTATGCTGAAGGAAACTTACATTTTAAGAGTAAGTATTAGCCAGAACTAGATTAGCCCTAAAAAGGACTGAACGTCAGTTTAAAGTCATCTCAATCCCTAATTGGATTAATCTAATTTGCTCTAGCCTAGTTGTCTGCCAGGAACAAAACTACAGTGGTAATATATCATTAACTGCAGCTTCACAATATCATGGTATCTTTTAAATTTTTTCTTAACAATATTTGGCACTTAGTGAAAGAATAATTAGTAATACAAGAAAATAGGATTTTACCCAAAACCAAAGGGAAAAAATGGTGAATCAAAACCAACCTTTTATTCCTAGTTTTCTTACAGGCCTTTTGTTGTTGTTGTTGTTTTTGTTTTTGTTTTTCAATCATGGGATACTGGATTTTGTTAAATGCTTTTTCTGCATTAATTTATATGATCATATGATTTAGTTTGTTAATGTGATGGATTACATTAACTGATTTTGAATGCGGACCCCGTCTTGCATACCTGAAATAAATCCTGCTTGGTCATGGTATATAATTATTTTTACACATTGTTTGATTTGATTTGCTAATTTTTTTGCAGATTTTTGCATCTATGTTCATGAGAGATATGGATCTGTAGGGTTTTTTTTTTCCTTTCTTGTAATGTCTTTGTCTAGCTTTGGTATTAGAGTAATTCTGGCCTCATGGAATATGTTAGGAAGTATTCCTTCTGCTTCTAGTTTCTGGAAGAAACTGTGGACTATTGGAATTTTCTTCCTTAAATGTTTGGTACAGTTCATCCATTAAAGCATCTGGGGGCGCCTGGGTGGCTCAGTGGGTTAAGCCTCTGCCTTTGGCTCAGGTCATGATCTCAGGGTCCTGGGATCAAGCCCTGCATCTCTGCTCAGCGGGGAGCCTGCTTCCCCCTCTCTCTCTGCCTGCCTCTCTGCCTACTTGTGATCTCTCTCTCCCTGTCAAATAAAAAATGAATAAATAAATAAAATCTTTTTAAAAAAAGCATTTGGGCCTCATGCTTTCTGTTTTGGAATATTTATAATTATTGATTCAATTTATCTTATACAGGCCTCCTCATATCTATTTCTTCTTGTGTGAGTTTGGTAATATGTATTTTTCTTTTCTTTTTTAAAGATTTTATTTATTTATTTATTTATTTACTTACTTACTTACTTATTTACTTACTTAATCATTTGAGAGAGAGTGAGAGAGCACAAGCCAGGGGAGTAGCAGAGGGAGAGGGAGAAGCAAGGAGCCTGATGGTAGTTTGTATCTTTCAAGGAATTTCATCTAAGTTATCAAATTTGTGGGCATAAAATTGTTCATAGTGTTCCTTTATTATCCTAGATTCCATAGGATTAGTAACGATGGCTACTTTTTCATTTCTGATCTTAGTAATTTGTATCTTCTCTCTTTTTTCTTAGTTACCCTTGGCTAGAGTTTTATCAGTTTTATTGATCTTTTCTAAGGATTAGCTTTTGGTTTGATTGATTTTTCTCACTTGTTTTCCTGTTTTCAGTTTCTTCAGTTTGTTTCATTTTTTTAAAATTATTTCTTTTCTTCTGATTCCTTTAGGCCTAAATTCTTCTTTCCTAGTTTTCTAACATAGAAGCTTACATTATTGATTTTAGATCTTTCTTCTCTTCTCACATATGCATTTAATGCTATAAATTTCCCTCTAAGCATTGCTTTTGCTACATCCTATAGATTTTGATAAATGTATTTTTTCTTTTTTTTAACGTCTTAATTTTAATTTATTTTTTTCAGTGTTCCAAGATTCATTGTTTATGCACCACACTCCGTGATCCATGCAATACGTGTCCTCCTTAATACCCACCACCGGGCTCACCAATCCCCGCCCCTCCCCTCCATAACCTTCAATTTGTTTCTTAGAGCCCACAGTCTCTCACGCTTTGTCTCCCCCTCAAATTAGATTTTATTTTACTATTTATTTGTCAGAGAGAGAGAGAAGCAGTGGGAGAAGCAGGCTCCCTATTGAGCAAGGAGCCTGATGTGGGACTCGATTCCAGGACCCTGGGATCATGACCAGAGTTGAAGGCAGAGGCTTTAACCAACTGAGCCCCCCAGGTGTCTCTTCATTTTCATTTAATTAAAAATATTTTTAGATTTCTTTTAGCCTCCTTCTTTGACCCATGTGCTGTTTATAGTATGTTGTTTAATCTCCAAATATTTGGCAGTTTTCTGGATACCTTTCTGTTTATGATTTCTAATTTAATTCCATTGTGGTATATGAACATACTTTGTATGATTTCTCCTGTTTTAAAATTATAAGGTGTACTTTGTGGCCCACAATGTGGTCTATATTGGTGAGTGTTCCATGTGAGCTTGAGAAGTTTGTGTAATTCTGTGGTTGTTGGATGGAGTATTTTATTTTCATACCATATTATCTTGAATTAAGTAAAAAAAAAACATTTCCAGTCACTTTACCTACAGCTTATTTTGCCTGCTGCTCTGTTTGGCAGCCAGTCTCTTGTCTCTTTCTTCAGCAATAGTGAGACAAAAATCTTTCTCAGTTTGCACAACTTGTATGTGGCCTCCTCAGGTGTAATGTGAAGGATGGCAAAACAACCTTTGGTGTCATAGGTCACACAGAAATTCTCTCTGGTCTTGTCAGTGCTGATGACACGACAAAAACAGCAGAGGAGTTTGTATCAGTCCAGACCTTGCTATTAGTCTCAATGGACCACTGCAGGTTGCCTTATTTCATCTCTTCTTAGGGCGTACTTAAGTCTGTTTTTTAGGAGAAGAATGAGGGAGAGATATGCTCTCAGCCTGTTTGCTTCTTGGGATCGTAAGCCGAGGGTGCACCAGGTACTGCGTGGAGTATTTTATACATTAGCTCAAATTGATTGATAGTGCTGTTCAGGTCATCTGCATCCCTACTGATTTTCTGCCTGCATGATCTATCAGTTAGCGATGGGGGCAGGGGTGTTGTCTCCAACTACAATTATGGATTTGTGTATTTATTTTTTCAGTTAATTTTGGCCTTATGGAATAGAACTGTCCTTATTTGCAGATGGGATGATTTTCTATGTAGCAAACTCCAGGGAATACATTTTTTAAAAACTCTTAGAACTAATAAGTGAGTTCAGCAATGCTGCAGGATACAAGATCAACATACAACATCAGTTGTATTTCTATATACTAGCAATGGACACATGGAAACTGAGAATAAAAATTATACTACTATTTAAAATTTCACAAAATATGAAGTACTTAGGTGCCTTCAAAGCGCTTTCAATATTGTTCTACACAAAAATAGCTTGATCTATTGGATTCTCTAAGGAACTTGTAGCTGGGAACTTCTGAAGGATGAGGCAGTGAGCAGTGGGAGCAGAAATTGAAAGGCTATTAGGACAAGAGAGATGAGAGGAGCCATGGAATGAGATACAGAGGTACGTTATCAGGAAGAATGAACCACAGGAGTGTAGAAGCCATGAATAGAGAAGTGGACAATAGAGGGTGGAGAAGTCAATTTGTAACACTAGCTATAGGCAACAGTGCAGAGTAGCTGTGCCACATTGGTGTCCCAAGTGAAGATCCAGAGACTTCTGGGTTCCCATGTATGTGCATTGCTAGAGTCAGTACAAAGCATACATGTTCACTGCATGACCTTCCTTCTCCCCCAGAACCTGGGAAGAATCTCTTTCTGGAAATCAGGAGCTCCTCCCCCCACCCCCAGAATAAGTGCTGCTTGTCATTTCTCTCCTTTAATTTTGGTTCTCTTGGTGGTTAGGGAAGTTCTAATGTGGCACACTAAGGGGAAATGGCAAAGAGATTTGAGTCTCTATTGCTAAGATTCTCAACAAGATCCTAGCAAACAGGATCCAACAGCACATGAAAAAGATTATCCACCATGACCAGGTGGGATTCATCCCTGGGCTACAAGGATGGTTCAACATTCGCAGATCAATCAATGTGATAGAACAAATCAATAAGAGAAGAGAGAAGAACCACATGGCCCTCTCAATGGATGCAGAAAAAGCATTTGACAAGATCCATCATCTGTTCCTGATTAAAACGCTTCAAAGTATAGGGATAGAGGGAACATTCCTGAACTTCATCAAATCTATCTATGAAAAACCCACAGCAAATATCATCCTCAATGGGAAAAAGCTTGCAGCCTTCCCGTTGAGATCAGGAACACGACAAGGATGCCCACTCTCACCACTCTTGTTCAACATAGTATTAGAAGTCCTAGCAACAGCAATCAGACAACAAAGAGAAATAAAAGGTATCCAAATTGGCAATGAAGAAGTCAAACTCTCTCTCTTCGCAGATGACATGATTCTTTATATGGAAAACCCAAAAGACTCCACCACCAAACTCTTAGAACTCATACAGCAATTCAGTAACGTGGCAGGATACGAAGTCGATGTACAGAAATCAGTGGCTTTCTTATACACTAACAATGAAAATATTACCTTGAACTTGAAAAAGGTGGGCACATCCCTGGGGTTCAGGGAAGTCCTGATGTTTCTTTCAATTGACTCTGAGGACAGGCAGGGAAAGGGGTGGTATTAGTTTTTAACTGCTCAGACTCCAATAGGTTCCCCTAGCTACCAGCTCAGCCCCATTCTGCTAGTTTTGCCTGTGTCCCCTCCTGAGTTTGACGCATAATGCCACCTCTGAGCCAGAGCTTGGCAGGATTTCTGGTTTTCTAATTCTCTATCCTGTTTAATAGTGTCACAGGACTTCCTCCTGGTCCTGAACCTACTAGATCTGGGGTTGAGGGCACTGAGCCCCTGAAACCTCTTGCCTGTGGATTTAGTTTGGATTCTATGGGCAGAAGGGGACATGGTGGGTTTCCTGGCAGACCCAGGCCTTTCAGCACTGTGCTTGTGGAGGCAGAATCCTGTGCTGGGGCATGGACAGGATTCCAGCAAGTGCAGCTAATTAGTGATGAGTGGAGAGGAAGCCACTGGGAAACAAAGCAATGGAGAGCCTCCAGATGCCATATGGCAGGAGAGGACCATGGGGAGATTCTTATATATCCTCAGGGAGAGGGCAGGGAGAGGGGGCCTCATATCCACTTGGGGGATTCTGTGCTGCCCTTTGGGTCCCTGCTGGCCACTGTAGCCATATCCTTTGCCCCACCTGGTCACTGCGTGTCTTGCTAGCAACTGCTGCTGAAGATGCCCTAATGAAACTCAGGAGGTGGACCACCAAGTGTTCACCATGCTACCTCCACCCCACTCAGCCCCATCTTGGGTTTTACTGATGCTGAAGATTTTCCCCAAGCACTAATGTGTGCAAAGTCCCATGGTGCCACGATTTCAGGAGAATGAATAATATGACAGTTTAGTACTCCAAATCATCGAACTTAAGAAACACTGTTATTTTATATACCCTGAAGAAAGTGAAAACTTTGCCAGCTAAACCATGCAATTCCACTGATTGTAAGACGCATCTCAATTTTAAAGATGAAAAAAGGGCATATTAGAATGTTAAAATATGGTGTTTTGTAATTAATGTGATGATTATGAGAGCCAGGCTTGCATGAGTTTGAATCCCAGCTCTGCCACGTACAAGCTATGGGGTCTTGGGCCGGCCACTTTTACCATCACTAAGCCTTAGTTTCCATGACAGTATAATAGCAAGAGACCTACTTCCGAGAGTTGTTGTGAGGACTAAATATGTATGTAAAGCATTTCAACAGTGCCTGGCACATAGTAAGCACTGTGTCTTTGCTATTTTTATTTTTAATAAATATTATATCCATTACATACATAGGCAGAGGATAAATAATGGCCTTTGCCACCACCCCTACTGCTTTGTTGCCATTCCTGACACCAGGTAAGCAGGGCTCTGGCCAGCCCTCCACAAATTTCATGGCAGCCCTCTCCAAGAACAGGTTTCTTACTGCTCAACTGCCAGTTTGAGGCTGTCAGGCATAAGTGGGACCATAAGCCAGTCTGGGCATGTCTGAAGCCAGTCATTTCCAACCAGACCTCTCACCACTGTAATACTCAGACACTTCAGGGTGGACAAGCCCCTTATCAGCCAATATCCCCATCCCATTATTGTTATGAGCATTCGGACCCTGGTTCCTCCCAGCTATTGCCCCTTTCCACCAAGCTCTTCCCAAAGGCCCTCTAGAACTCTCATTTCACTGCAAACAAATACCACCACTTTCCCAATCTCTTCCCAGAAGGATTTCTTCATTGCCTGCAGCCTTAACTGGAAAATGTCCCCCCCCCCCCATTAGGGAGCCACCTCCTCCATCTCCTCCGGTCTTGGGCATAGAGGGCAGGTTCTTCTGGCTCTTTGCTGCTGGGTCTAGACTAGAGCATGATTCTTCTGCTGTCAAAGCTGACCCTTTTATGAGCTTCAAACAATCAAGCTGAATATTTTGTCTTAAAAAGAAAGGGGTTTTAAATAATGCAATTAATACTTGATAAATCTTCCTTTAAAAAATATCATCCTTTACAGATAAGGCCAGCCTCCTGGACTCAGCCCCATCCCCGGCTGCTCTCTGGTGAAACCAGTTATCCGGTTGGTATATCTCTTCTCCTGACCTTTTTCTCTGCAATAACCCATATACAGAGATGTAGAGTTTTGGTTGTGTGTGTTTGGAAAAGAACCACAAATGGCATCTTACTATAAGCATCGTTCTGTAACTTGCAGTTCTCACCTGTCTGTCCTGGCAATCTTTCCATGTATAATTCTACTTCATTCTTTTAAATTGCTGCCTTGTAGATCTTTTTGGAAATACCACAGCATTTTTGTAACTGTTCCTCCAACATGAACACTTACGTTGTTTTCATTTTGCTCTATTATAAAAAATGCATCAATAAACAGCTTTCTGTGTGTTGGTTTCACTCAAGGGAGGATGTTTCTTCATTCCTAATATTTTGAAAAGAGTAATGGCTATATTGTTTTATTAAGTAGGTGATGCATAGTATAAAATTGAAGCAATTTAAGAATTGCAGCGAAGAAAGAAATACACCACCAACAGTTTCATCCCCCAGGAAAGAGAAAAAATATAATTAACATCTGTTGAGCAGCATGCCACCCATATCTTTATGCATATGTCCAGGTACAAGACAGTAAGCTATCTGGAAATAAGTTTATACTACTGTGATCACACCAGGCATGCTATTTTCTTTCTTTCCTTTTTTTTTTTTTTTTTTAAAAAAGGATTTTATTTATTTGACAGACAGAGATCATGAGTAGGTAGAGAGTCAGGCAGAGAGAGGAGGAAGCAGGCTCCCCACAGAGCAGAGAGCCCGACATGGGGCTCGATCCGGGGACCTTGGGATCATGACCCGAGCTGAAGGCCCAGGCTTTAACCCACTGAGCCATCCAGGCGCCCCCAGGCATGTTATTTTCAATGAAAAGTGTGAAATTTGGTTTTATTTGAATATGTGATAAAAAAAGGAACCACCGTGAAAATAAAGGAACTGCAGAACTTGATGTAACTGCTTCTCTCCATGAGGTATACTAGTCATTGAGTGAAATGATTGGGAACTTCTTTTTTGCTCCTCCCCTTCCCTCTCCCCTTTCTTCCCCCTCCCTCCTTTCTTCTTCCCTTCCCTTCCCTTCCTTTTAAAAATCTCTGTAGCCACTATCAGTTGACTCCCACAACAGAGGATGGGACTTTTACATTTTCTTGTTCCCCTCACATCCCAGTTTGTGTTGGTTCTATCAGCTTTACTTTGTCAATTCTTAGAGTGCATTCCATTCAGCAAGGCTGTGACTCCCCTGTCATTTAGTGGAGATCCTTAGATCCTTAGTTTTATATTTTAATGGGTTCATTGCTCATAGCTATCTATTTCTGAATTCTGGTCTATCCCTTGTTTGGCAGGATTTGTCTTTCAAGAAGGGCTAATGAATACTCAGTTCCCTGACTGTGGATAGCGTTCATCTTTGAATAATAAGTTGGCTGGGTGTGATATTCTTGAGCCATATGTTCTTTCCTTTGGAACTTTGTCGAACACTGCTCCACTGTCTTTTGGCACTGATAGTTTCTATAGAGGAGTACATGGAAGTCTGGTTTTTATTCCCTGTGCTGCTTAGCTCTTTCTGCTTGCCTATCTGAAGAACTCTTTTTAATACTTCAAGTTAAATAATGTAATCAGGACGTACCTCCAAGTTAATGATTCTATATTTTTTTCTTCATATGTGGTATGCTTTTATGATCTGCTGATCCACTTCTTGCTTTATTTTGAGAAAATTTACTCACAATAAACCTCTGAATATTTTTTTCTATTTCATTTGTTGTGTTTCTTCTGAGCTCTTGTTTTATTGAATCCATTCATCCACTCAGTCAACAAATATTTATTAAGGATCTACCAAGTGCCAGGCATTGTGCCAGACAAAAATTCATGCCTTCCTGCTGTTGGCATTTAAATGGGATGAAGGAAAGAGGAAGTAAACAAAATAAACATGTACATAGACAGTGTACTAGATGGTGATAAGTGCTATATAAATCAGGGAATATGTTGGGCTAGAATTGTAAACAGGGTGGTCAGGGAAGGCCTCATGCAGAAGGTGACATCTGAGTGGTAGAGCATTTGACTGCAGAAGGTGACATTTGAGAATGGCTCCAGCTTCTCTTGATTTGCATTTCTCTGATCAGTAATGAGGTAGACTGTCTACCTATTTCTCTCTATTCATATATTTGTTTTGTATATTATATATATACAGAAAGAGATTATATACACACACAAATTATATGCAGAGATATACATGCATACCTACATAAATGCATACAGGAAGAGAAAGAGACAAAGAGACAGAGACACAGAGAGAGACTACACGTACTTATTTTTCCTTTGAAATGCCTGCTCATGTCCCTTCCTTGTTTTCATTGCAATGCTTATCTGTTTCTTAATGATTTGTAGTTCTTTGCCTTGGATATGTTTTTGTTTATATGTGTGACAAAAATCTTCTCCTAGTCTGGGACTTGTCTTTCTCATTTTGATTGTGTCTTTTAATGAACAGACTTCCCTAATTTATCAATTTTCTCTCAGTGCATTTTGGATCTTGTTTAAGAAATTCTTCCCTTCCCCAAGGTCAGAAATCTATCCACTCAGTTTTTAAGTTTTGCTTTTGACATTTAAGTGTTTGATGCATCTGGAGTTCATTGTTGTGTATGGTATGAGATGGAGCAAAACATCTGGCAGTATACATACTCAACAGTTAACACTGGCAACCTGGGGTGCTGGTAGGGAAGGTGAGGGAGGACTTGAGGTGTGATCTCTCTTACACTAACACTGAGTCCCCAAATTACCTCTTCCCCCTGCTTCAATATAGTTCTATCATAATGTTTGGTGAAATAAATGTTCAGTGTTTACATTATGATGACTATGTAGGCATTGATCACTGCTGAGCCACAGAGTGAAATATGATTACCTTTTCTTCCATATTAGCCTTTTGATATTTTCCTGAAGTCAATCCTTGCTTCATTTAGTTCATTTACTATTGCTTTCTCTGCACCTATGATTAGGTTTTCTTCCAGATTTTCTAACCAGAGATTTTCTAACCAGAGATGTAAAATTACTCTTAATACAGCCAAGCACATGAAGTTCAATTGCTCTTTTTTTTTTTTTTTTTTTTTTGCCTTGGGTGATCTTCCTATAATGACTTCTTTACTCTCCTGCTCCAATTTGGATTTATTTTTTGTTAGACATGTTGCCCAGCTCTCATCCTGGAAGCTCTCTTCTTCCTCTTTCTTTCCCACTTTCCTAGATCCCATGTTACCCTCTTTTTATGTCTTAATTCTTCATTTTGGGGGAGCACATCCTCTAGTATCTTACTAAGAAAAAGTATATGAGAGTTCCGTGAGGGGCTCGTATATGTCTGAAAACAGCTTTATTCTCTCCTCACATGTGATTGATATTTTGCTAAATTCAGAATTCTGAGTCAGAAATTATTTTCTCTAAAAAATTTTAAGGCATGCCTTTATTGTCATCAAGCTCCCATTATTGCAGTTGATAAGTCTTCTACCACTGTGATAATTAGTCCTTTGATCCACTTTTCCTTTCTTAAAGCTTTTAGGATCTCCTACTTACCCACAGTATTCTGAACTTTCGTGATACTGTATATTCCATGTGGGTATTGTTTTCATTTATTTTGATGGGTACTTGATGGGGCCCTTGCAATTTCATGTCCTTCATGAAAACTCATGTCTTTTAGTTTTGAGAAATTTTATTGTATCATTTACCTAAAATTTTTCTATTTAGTCTGTTCTCTTTTACTGGAGTTCTTGTTAGTTGAATGTTAGACCTCTTAGATTTATATTCTAATGTTAAAAAATATTTTTTCTCTCTCTCATTCTGTGTGTGTGTGTGTGTGTGTGTGTGTGTGTAAACTTGTTACTTGATGGTCTTGGCTTCCAGAGTTCTGGGGACTGGGGGAGAGGTAAACTTACTACTTAGTGTGTAGATTTGTTAATCAGTTTTCCCTCCCATTCTTCACAGTGCCTGGTGTTCTCCCTTCTCCAGAGATTAAATCTCCTGTCTTCTGACTGGAGGTGTAAAAGCTGCCTGGGGAAGAAATGAGGTTTACCCTTTTTAAGATTTTTTAACTTATTTATTTGTTTGTTTCTTATTGACTTATTACTGTTACTTTTTATTCAAGTATAATTAACATAGAGTGTTATATTAGTTTCAAGTACACGATGTAGTGATTCGACAATTCTGTACAATACTCAGTGCTCACCAAGATAAGTGTACTCTTAATTAATCCCCTTCACCTATTCATTTCCCCCCTGCCCAAACCTCTCTGGTAACCATCAGTATGTTCTCTATAGTGAATGGTCCATTTTTTAAAAAAAAGACTTTATTTATGTATCTGAGAGAGAGAGAGAGAGAGAGAGAGAATGAGCAGAGTGGGGAACCAGAGGGAGAGGGAGAAGCAGACCCTCCCATTGAGTGGGGAGCCCGACACGGGGCCCCATCCCAGACCCTGGGATCATGACCTGAGCCAAAGGCAGATGATTAACCGAATGAGCCACTCAGGTGCCCTATTAACAGTTTGTTTTTTGCCTGCCTCTCTTTCTCTTTGTCCATTTTTGTTTCTTAAATTCCACATATACATGAGATCATATGGTATTTTTCTCTCTGACTGACTTATTTCACTTAGCATTATATCCCCTAGCTCCACCCGTGTTGCTCTTAATGACAAGATTTCATACCTTTTGTGGCTGAATAATATATATATACATATATATATGTATATATATAATCTTTATACATTTATCTATTGATGGACACTTAGGAAGCTTCCATCATTTGGCTATTGTAAATAATGTTGCTATAAGCATAGAGGTGCATATATCTTTTTGAATTAGTGCTTATTTTCTTTGAGTGAAGACCCAGTGTGCAATTACTGTATCTTATAGTAATTCTATTTTTAATTTTTTGAAGAAACTCCATACTGTTTTCTACAGTGGCTGCACCACTTGCATTCCACCAATAGTGCATGAGGGCAAGGAAAACAAAAGCAAAATTAAACTATACAGACTACAGCAAAATAAAAGCTTTTGCACAGTGAAGTAAACCATTATGAAAACAAAAAGACAACCTACTGAATGGGACAAAATATTTGCAAGTGATACGTCCAATGAGGGTTTAATATCCAAAATATACAAAGCACTTATATAACTCAACATATAAAAAAAAAACCCCAAAAAATCCAATTAAAAAATGGGCAGAAGACATGAATCAACATTTTTCTAGAGAAGGCATAGAGATGACCAATGGACACATGAAAAGATGCTCAACATCACTCATCATCAGGAAAATGCAAATCAAAACTACAATGAGAGATCATTTTACCCTTCTATTTTCAGCCCCATACATTACTCTGCCTTCCTTGGTACCTGACACCTCCAATTCTGAAGGCTTTCTGGGTTCTGTGAAAATCAACTTGTTTCTCCCCTCTGATGGTTTCCCCTGGCTGGCTAAGTCAGCTACCACTCTTCTGTCTACTTTCCAGCTTGACATTTTTCCTGCAGGTCTTTTTTTTTTTTGGACTTTTTTGCCATGGTGAGTATATAATATTTAAAAAGTTATTTTAGAGGGATGCCTGGGTGGCTCAGTCAGTTAAGTGTCTGACTCACGATTTCAGCCCAGTCATGATCTCAGGGAGGTGAGATTGAGCCCTTGTCAGGCTCCGCACAGAGCATGGAGCCTACTTGAGATTCTCCCTCCCTTTCTAAATAAACAAACAAATAAATAATAAATAATAAAGTGGCTGAACCAAAAAATAAAAATTTTCTTTTGACTCAATTTTTTTCTCTTTTTCCATTTTTTTTTGTTTTTGCCTTTTTTAAATTTAAATTTTAGTTCATTAACATACAGTGCAATGTTGGTTTCTGAAGTAGAATTCAATGACTCATCACTTACATACAACACCCAGTGCTCGTAACACATGCCCTCCTCAATCCCTATCACACATATAGCCCATTTCCCCACCCACCTCTCTCCATCAACCTCCAGTTTGTTCTCTATTGTTAAGAGTCTCTTATGGTTTGTTTCCCTCCCTCTTTTTTTTCTTTTCCCCCTTCCCATATGTTCATCTGTTTTGTTCTTTAAATTCTACATATGAGTGAAATCAAATGATAATTTTCTTTCTCTGACTGACTTACTTCATTTAGCATAATATACTCTAACTCTATCCACATCATTGTAAATGGAAAGATTTCATACTTTCTTGATGGCTGAGTAATATTCCATTTTATATATATACCACATATATATACACCACATCTTCTTTGTCCATTCATCTGTAGATGGACATATGGGCTGTTTCCATTGTCTGGCTATTGTGGACATTGCTGCTATAAATATTGGGGAGCAAGTGTACCTTCTGATGACTATGTTTGTATCTTTGGGGTAAATACCTAGTAGTGCAGTTGCTGGGTCACAGGGTAGCTCTAAATTCAACTTTTTGAGGAACCTCCATACTATTTTCCAGATTGGCCGCACCAGTTTGCATTCCCACCAATAGTGCAAGAGGGTTCCCCTTTCTCTGCATCTACAACATCTGTTGTTTCTTGTGTTGTTAATTTTAATCGTAGTTTAGAGTCAGTTTGCATGAGGTTCTGGAGGGAGGAGAAATAAAGTCACCTAGTCAATCTGCTATCCTTAACCAGAATTGTTAACCAATTCTTTTTATTTTCTTTATGACCTCTGTTATAAATAATTGGATTAATCATAATCCTTGGTTTATAATGAAGTATCACCATTGATTTTTACATGGTCTAGTTTATTCATTTTAATTATTTAATTAATATAAAGACCACCTGTGATCCTTATATCCAACCTGAGATCTAAAACATTACCCATATCTGATATCTGGCTTTGTGTTCATCTTCTATCCCATTCATTATCTATCCCATAACTCCAACATCATCACTACCCTGAATTTTTGTATTTATATTTGAAATTATATATATACATATATATATACATATATGTATATGTATCTATTGCATAGGTATATCTACCTATACAATAGGTATATATATATACCTATGCAATAGATTTTTATTTTTACTTCTTTTTGAACTTTATAAAAAGAGGATCATGCTATGTATGTAATCTTCTTGGGCTTGCCTTTTTTTGCTCAACATCATTACTGAAAATTTTCCATATTATCATTTAAGATTTTAATTCATTCATTTTTACTGCTGAATAATATATCATAATTTTTTCATTCTCCTGTTGATTGTCATTTAGGGTGTTCTTATTTTGTATTATTGCAAACAGTGCTTGTGTGGACATTCTTATACATGTCTCTTATTGTACCCCAACGTGGAAGTGCTGCATTGCAGGGTGTACAAACGTCCAACTTTATAATATTATGCCAAATTGTTTTAACTAAGTCATAGTACTAATTTTCACTTCCATCAAAAAGGTATAGGATATTCTGTTGTCCCTCATCCTCTCCAACACTTGTCAGACTTCTTAATTTTTGCCAATTGAATGAATGTAAAATGGCATCCAACTGTAGTTTTGGTTTCCATTTCCCTGATTGCTAATGAGGTTGAGCATCTGCTCATATGGATATTGGCCATATGCGTTTCCTCTTCTATGAAATGTCTGTTCATGTCTTCTGCTTATTTGCCTGTTGAATTATTTGTTTTTATCTTATTATTGTTTTGCAGTCTTACATATACCAATCCTTTGTCAATCATATGTATTGCCAATTTGTAGCTTTTAATGTAATGCAAATTTGCTTTGGGTGGCCTCTCCAGGGAGTGGCCATGTCTATTCTATAGTTACAGATCCTGCTAGGCAACCCTGTTTCTGCTCCAGATGAATAGTCTCTACTACTCGAGCTGCTTCTTCCTCCCATTCTTCTTCTTCTTCTCCTTCTTCTTCTTCTTCTTCTCCTTCTTCTTCTTTTTCTTCTTCTTCTTCTTCTTCTTCTTCTCCTTCTCCTTCTCCTTCTCCTTCTCCTTCTCCTTCTTCCTCTTCCTCTTCCTCTTCCTCTTCCTCTTCCTCTTCTTCTTCTTCTTCTTCTTCTTCTTCTTCTTCTTCTTCTTCTTCT
>NW_022631155.1:894369-897534 GCF_010015895.1 Lontra canadensis | reverse complement strand
TAGTCTCCTGGCCACTAAATGCAGTCCCTGCTGGGATTACAGAATCATTTGAAAATTAGATGCCATCCTGTATTTGAAAGTATTGGTCACACAGGAGGTGCTTGAAAAGCCCAAAGAATTCCAAGGCAAATCCGACCTCAGAAACTCCTTCCAGCAATGAAGTCAGTCGTCATAACAAATTATAATAGTTGCATTTGGTTAAGCACCTACTGTGTGACAATACATGGGAGAAACTTAAATATTCATCCATAGTGTGTCTTGCTTTCCCTCCAGAACACAGGGGACACTACCTTGCCAGTCTGCTTGTAGTTAGGGAGGGTTGCGTGATGACCCTTTTCCATGGAGATGTGAGCAGAAGCACTGTTTCTCACATCCAGGCATTTGAGAGACAGTCTTGTCAGTTCCATGCTGTCTCCCTTGATTCACCAGCAAATTGGTGACCCCACATTGAGATGGGGAGCCACAAGATGAAAACAACCTGGACCCAGGGTCTAGGAAAAGAAGAGGACCCCTACCAAACTGTATCAGAATTTATGTGCACAAAAATTCACTTCTGGGGGCAGCTGGGTGGCTCAGTGGGTTAAGTCTCTGCCTTCAGCTCAGGTCACAATCCCAGGATCCTGGAATGGAGCCCTGCATCGGGCTCTCTGTTCAGCAGGGAGCCTGCTTCCCCTTCTCCCTCTGCCTGACTCTCTGCCTACTTGTGATCTCTCTCTCTGTCAAATAAATAAATTTTAAAAAGCCTTAAAAAATAATCACTTCTGTTGTGTTAGCCCTTCAAACGTCAGGATTTGTTGCATCAGTTAGCAGTCACTTTCACATGGCTGCTTTTTTGTTGTTAGGCTTATCTAGAAATCTTACTTACGAAGGTAGTAGTACATATCTTCCTATTGCAAAAAACTTCCAAAAATACAGATAAATCACAATATCCCCTTTTCAAAGTTCCTCCATGATTCAGCTTCCTCCTCAGAAGTCACCGTAATGAACAATCTAGTGTGTTCTTTTAATTTTTTAAAAAAATTTTGAGATAGAAAGAGTGTGTGTATGAGTGCAAGGAGGGTCAAAGGAAGAGAGAGAGAGAGAGAGAGAGAGAGAGACACTCTCAAGAGACACTCTCAAGGCTCCATGTTCAGCACAGAGCCCAACCTGGCACTCGGTCTCAGGACCCTAAGATCATGACCTGAACAGAAATCAAGAATTGGACGCTTAACCGGCTGAGCAACTCATGCACCCCTAGTATGTGTTATTTTAAAGATCACTATGGTTTTTTCTTAGATATGCTCTAAGAATGTATTGTTTTTATTCAACCAAGGCCACTAGCTTTTGTCTCTTAAAAAAATGGATGCAGGGTCTTCCCGTGAGAGCGCATATAGATCTACCTCACTTTTGAAACTACTCCCTGGAATGTTAAAGTCAGTATATACCATAATTAATCACATAAACAATTTTTTTTCCTGGCGGAAACATAAGTTGTTTTACCTTTGCTGTATGATTAATAAAATGAAATATCATCTTTGAATATGAATCCTTGGGTAGACATGAATGTTTTCTTTTTTTAAGATTTTATATATTTGACAGAGTGTGAGAGAGCACAAGCAAAGGGGATGGCAGGCAGAGAGAGAAGCAGGCTCCCCACTGAGCAGGGAACCCGACGTGGGACTCGATCCCAAGGCCTTGGGATCATGACCTGAGCGAAAGGCAGACACTTAACTGACTGAGCCAACCACACACGCAAACATAGACATTGAGTTAGAGTGGAGAGGGTGTGAATAGTTTATTTCATAAATACATCTGAAATTTTATTCCAAAATTGTTATGCCAGTTTGCATTCTCATAAAACTTGGAAATGATTTAAGATTCTCCAATATCAATAAGACATTTTCCCTTTACTTTGAGAAGGAAGGATTTGGCCAGAATGACCAGCAGCCAGGGGAGGAGACCAGCCAGGACTCCCTCAGCTAGTGAGGGCATTGAGAGCATCCTGGGAAAGTGATGGCCAGAGTCCGTGACAAAAAAACAAGTACAAAACCAAGCGCAGAGAGCCCCAGGCAGGCTGGCAGTCAGGGCTCTGAATCTAGAGTTCAGCTTAGGGGGGAAAAGGCCAGAAGGAGAGAAGGTGGGGAGGTGGAGGGATTCAGAAGAAAGAACATGGATGGGCTGGGGAAGTCTCTGAATCATTATCACCAGCTGGAAGTTGCGGGATGGTCTGACAGGGGAGGTCTGTTGGATGAATGGATCAGCAGCAGGCCAGACACCCCACTACCGTAGGGTTCCCCTACCTCTGTCAGGAGGAGTACGCCTGACTCCCTGCCCTTGAATTCAAGCAAACGACATCTCTTGACTACTCTAGCGGTCCAGGGCATCCTTGCCAAGGTTCCAGGCCTGGAAGCTGTCATGATGCTGGCTGGAGGTGGGGTCTTTCCTCCTGGGTGCAGTGAAACCCCACATAGAGGGTAGGGCTATGTGAGGGAGGGGTTAGTGACTGAGAAAGGACAGCTGAGATAGGCCAGGAATACCCAGGAACAGTGGAAAGGAGCATGCTGCTAGCTGCACAGAGGGTAAAATCGGAAGGAGAAAGCACTGGCACTAATCACCTCAGACTCTGCAGGTAAAACACTGGGCCTAGACATGCTCAAAAACTGCCCAAATGGTGTCCCTGGTTCAGACTGCCTTCCAGGGCTCCTGAGGTCATGGCATAGTGGGGGTGGGTGTCTGTCCTGTGGCTATGATAGCTGGCCTGTATTGCCACCAGTTTACAGGGTAGGTGGAAAACCTGTGGACATGGCACTTTTTCTTACTCAACTGGCGAGAAAGTGTGGCCTCCAGTGAAGGACGAGGAGCATGAACAGACTTGGGGAATCTCCTGATGGGCAGACCATGTTTCCTAGGAAGGAAGCACCATGGACCACCCTGCTGAGAACATCCCCAACTCCAAGATGGTGTTTGGACCTGGGGAGGAGATGTCCATAGTAACACCCTCAATAATAGTTTCCCATGGGAATTCTGAAGTTGTGTGAGCAGTTGGGGAACTGTGGGTTTCATCCCAGGAGGTGGAAGGCCCAGGCAGTGGCAGGCTCCACATTTTGAATCACTGAATGACACCCTCCAGCAACTTGATTATATATATATATATATAACTTGACATTATATATATATATATATATA